>NC_057809.1:253856776-253861724 GCF_018294505.1 Triticum aestivum | reverse complement strand
AATCTTGCTTTTTGAGGCAAGACGATATGATCAATAGAGCGAAGATTTGAAATAATCCTAACTCATCGATCGAGGAGTGCACCGAGAACAAGGACTAGGTAGCATGATCAACCTTAGAATGATGATTCAAAACCAACACGCTAAGAATGAAATTATTGTCCATTAACTACCAAGCAACAAGGTTGCTAGGAGTATTGAATTCACACATCACGATTCACTTGTCGGCATTCCGGTTGCGACAACACGGAACCGAGGGATGAATAATGATGGCGAGAAGTATCACTACATCAAGAATTCACAAGAGCCGGTGCAATCCTCATGAAAATCCTGACATAAAGACGGTAATACTTCAGGGTAGAACAGAATCAAAAGCTGGGCTGGCATTTTGATCTACGGAGCACAATTGCTTTGACCCAATCCTAGATATGGAAGAGGTACTGGAGTTTGTTTCTCCTATCATTCCGCGATAGAATGGCTTGACGGACCACAAGAGTAATAGGCATCGATAAACGAACGCACGCATACTCTTGACTATCAATTGATAGACGAAGGTCAGTAGACAACTAAAGAGGGACAACTCAAAGGAACATATAACTTTTTGAGTTGTGGATGCATAAATTAGTATGTCGAACCAAGTTCAACATAATTCTTCCGGATAACCCATGCAGAAAGGTTGAGCTGGCAGAGTCACAATATAGCATGGAGAACTCATCAAGAGCGCTCTTGTTGTCATCTTTTGGTTCAGAAGAACTCCTGCCAAGAATGATTCATGGTAATTGGAAGAAGGATGTACCATGAACCTCGAGGACTATCGCAAAGGTTACTATTATCCTAAAGGAACTAGCAACACTATCAACATGATGTAAGTAGGATGAATCTCGGGTTCAAAACCCAGGAATAGAATACCTACTCCTAAGTAGCATCACGGAATGCTTTCGAGAATAAAGGCCAGAATCATCACACTAGGACACAAATCATGACTAGACCACTAGATGATCCCCTGAGACACCTAGGGTCATGATAATTATTCCAACATAAAGGTCGAGGCAGTAGAATACCTCAACTCAACAATTAGTGTGATTGAGCTGGCATAAAGGAGCATCGAAACCAGAGGGAAAGGATTTTGCAAATGCATCAGACTATTTAGAAACCTGGAATGACTCGGACAGCATAACGGCTGTAAATGCTCAGAAGAGATTTGAGACATTCACAAAAATGGTGGCATAACCACTCAGAAGCACAATATCAAGGTTTCGAGATCAACAATTAACATACGGAAGTAGTAGAAACTGAACTCAAGCTTAAATCCAACAATCTTATAAGTCTACGGATTAGAAACGCGTGATCCTGATAGAAAGAAGAGATAGCCTAGCTCTTAATCCCCGTAGGAAAGATAAGATGACTCAGATCAGAAGGGCATGAGGTATAAGGAGTAAAAAGAGCCTTACGTTCCATCCCACAATCAATTCCCTTATATAACTAAAGAATTTCTAGACTCAACTTCGACCAGTTTGGCTTGGTAATCCTACAGGCAGTCAAGCTCTGATACCAACGCTGTCAGGACCCTGACTCAATGCCACATCGATCTAGCATGTAACACCTCATATCACTCTGCGGCCTCACGCACGGTATTCCCACGGGTGTCGCCTTACCTTTGCCCGGGACCGTTTGCGCCTTTTGGCACACGTATATGATAGTGTTGCTAGCATCCATATGATAAGGAGCCCGGGCTGACATGGCTAGTCGTAAACCCAAAGTGGCACAAACTTACAGGGACAGGCATCCATGACCCAGCATCGAACGTGTCGGTCATAAGCGAGTGAATCCAGGCTGTAGCACTGGGCTAGCAGGACTCCGGTGAACCAGGCTGTAGCAGGCTAACAGGACTCTGGTATTCATCGCGTGACATTTCCCCGAAGGGACAGACATACGAACGAAGAAGGACACATGCCGGCCAGCCTAAGTGTTCCGGAGCAGTAGCAAGCTACCATGGCTCAGTGGAAACACTAGGAGACATTTCCCGGTAAGAGAGGCTACTAAGAATAAACAACTAGATAGTCAGATCCCACACATACCAAGCATTTCAATAACATACACACAATATGCTCGATATGTGCAAATACAACATGGCATCACAACATGACTCTATAACTCAAGTATTTAATCAATAGGCTCCGAGGAGCGAGATATTACAAACAGGGGTCTCATGACCCAACATTCAGAGCATACATATCAAAGCACAAGCGGAAGCTATCATGTCTGAGTACAGACATCTATAAATGAAAAAGGCTGAGAAGCCTGACTATCTACCAAATCCTGCCGAGGCACAAGACCGTAGCTGAGGTAACAAGCTAAACATCGAAGTCCACGTGGAACTAAAAGTGAGACCGAAGTCTCTCTGCAAAAACATAAAATAGGCAAACGTGAGTACAAATGTACCCAGCAAGACTTACATCAGAACTAACTACATATGCATCATTATCAACAAGGGGATGGTGGGGTTTAACTGCAGCAAGCCAGCTTTGACTCGGTGGCTATCCTAAACTACGACTGCAAGCAACTCTTTTGAGGTGGCGCACACGAGTCCACATATTCATCATATCAATACACCACTATGGATCCGCTCCCGTCTCCCTACGAGAACGCCATCCATAGCACTCATGCTTATCTTGCGTATTTTAGAGTATCCACTTTCACTTGTCTATGAACTGATATAAGCAACCCAGAAGTCCTTTACCGCGGACACGGCTATTCGAATAGATGATATTAACCCTGCAGGGGTGTACTTCTTCATACATGTTTCCACCACTAAGCGTCTGCACACGACATGTGCTCGGCAGACTTCAAGCGAAAACCGACGTGGGTGTAGACCACGACCTACCTAAACACCTAAGTCTCTAGTCCAGGTTTATTGCCTATTCGGGTTCCATCCATGAGGAGATCCGGCCAGAGTTTCGCTCACAGCCCCAAACAATGTGAACAGGGTTCCCGAGACACCAAACGGGCATCCGGTACACCGTGCCACGTACCTACCGCATCACAGCCCACCCCTACGGTCAGCGCTGTCCACGGCCTCCAGTAAGCTACAAACACCAGAAACTACTTGCAACTCCTGGACAGAGGACAAGGGTGAATAAGAAGTCGAGCGGGGTCATATTTCAGGGCCCAATGTATGGTAGTAGCTGAATCATGGATCACAAACACAGAACTCAGTTCCTGAGGACGGCTGCAATGAGACAACCCACCATGTACTCCTACATGGTCTCTCACCGCTACCTTTACCAAATCGTGTTCACACACTTAGCTCACACACAGTAGGACATGTTCACACACCTCTGATTCATCCCCGATGAATCAGACCTGACTCAACTCTAAGCAGTAGCAGGCATGACAAACAAACATGAATGAGTAGGCACAACAGGGCTCAAACAACTCCTACTCATGCTAGTGGGTTTCATCTATTTACTGTGGCAATGACAGGTCATGCAAAGGATAAAGGGGTTCAACTACCGCAGCAAGTAACAGTTGAATCGTTGTTGTCCTAATGCATTAAAAGAGAGCAGGAGCGAGAGAGTAGGATTGTATCAGAATGAACAAGGGGGTTTTGCTTGCCTGGCACTTCTGAAGATAACATTGAGTCTTCATCAGTGTCAACGATCACATCATCGATATCACGTCTATCGAGAGGGGACAAATACCGGCAACACAGAAGGGAACACAATCAATGCAATGCACAATATGATGCATGATTATGACATGGCAAAATGAATGTGTTTTGAGCTAATGCAACTAGCAACAGATTAAATGAAGTTGGTTTGAATACAAGATTCAAATTCAAACTCCATATGTGATTATTTAAATGCCCTTTATATGATTTGTGCGAAACAGCATCTATAAGTTGTTCTAACATGCATGAAAATGGTACAGATGGATTCCTTGAATTTTTCTGATAATTTTTCATATATAAATTATTTAATTTGGAGTTACGGTTGAATTACTATGAATTTTTGAAGTTTTGAACATTTTCTGGAATTTCCTGAATATTTAGAATTAAAATAATTCCAGAAAATGATTTAACTGCGTCAGCCTGACGCCAGCATGACGTCAGCGAGTCAACGGCCAGGTCCAGGTCAAACCTGACGTGCGCGGTCCACACGTCAGTGACACAGGAACTAATCCCGCGTTGACTCGGGCTTTGACCCGCTACGGGGCCCGCTGTCAGTGTCTGTTAGTGTGCTAATTGGGGGGATTAGCCGCTAATGGCAATGCCACTTCAGCTCCCGCCGGAGTTTCGCCGGCGACGACCATGGCCGACGACGGAGATGCAACGTGTGCTCGCTACGGAGCACCATTCGACGCGTGGTTTGCTCCTACGGGTAGCTGAAGATGCGCCGCATCCAACTGGGCGAGCGGCAGCGGCTGTGGTGGCCGGAGCTCGCCGGAAACGAGCTCGCGGCGGCGCCGGAGTTCCGGACCTCAACGAGAATGGAGCTCCGGTGCACGGGGAAGCTAGTGGAGGGTCTCAGCAGACTCCTGACGACGCGAGGAGCACAAATATGTGCTCGGCCGTGACAGATGCTGGCTCAAACGACGACGAGCTACGCGGCGGCGGCATGGAGCTCTCGGCCACGATGGGGCTATGGCCTAGAGGTCAAAAGCGACCAGGGAAGAAGGGGGAAACGATTCAGGGGCTCACCGCGAGTCCGTTGGGAGGGTTAGTGGGCTCGAAGATGTCTTGTCGGGGGCGAATCGACGACGGCGATCGACGGGGCCGAAGGTTGAAGAAGGCGGCGGTGTGGGCGTTCGGGGGCGTCCGGCGGCGCGTGTGCCCTTGAGGAGGCGTAGACGACGGAGGTGGAGCTCCTGGACAGATGGGAAGGCTAGGCGGTGGCTGTGGCCGCGGCGAACGGCGTCGGTGGCGATGGTGGCGTTCGGCCATGGCTGCGGC